>NC_136492.1:38400415-38407915 GCF_053919585.1 Euprymna scolopes
TGAAAATTTATGGAGAACATTAAAATTGAGGGTAATGCAAAGGAAGCCTAAGAATCTTATTCAATTGGAGGATTATTGTCAGGAAGAGTGGGCTAAAATTACTACTGAAGAGTGCAACAACTTGGTTGTAAACTATGAAAAGCGACTGAGGAAGGTAATCAAGGCCAAAGGCTATACAATTGATTATTAAATAAATCGTGCCAATAATTTTGAACAAGGGTTTTTTGCAATTATGTTTGTTGTTCCTTTGTTATTTACTTATTCTAAAATCCGATCGCTGCATCGGAAAGGCCAGTTAAAAATACATAATATACTTTGTTATTTTCTTTAATTTAATCCCTTTTTTAGAATTTATGAGACAAAGTTTAACTTTTATTTTACCGTGCCAATAAATATGATCATCACTGTATATACATATATATACATATATATATATATATATATATATATATATATATACATAGATATATACATATATATATACATACATATATATATACATATATAAATACATATATATACATATATATACATACATATATGGATATATATATACGTACATATATAGATATATATACATACATATATAGATATATATACATACATATATAGATATATATACATACATATATAGATATATATACATACATACATATATAGATATATATACATACATATATAGATATATATACACACATATATAGATATATATATATACACATATAGATATGTGGCACTATTTCCTTGTGCCACTGTTTCTAACACACTCTGCAGCATGGGCGGGTGGTAAATTGTCCATGAGCGTAGAGATACAAAGAAACCCCTTCCCATAATCCCCTTGCTATCTTTCTGTCTCTTTCCTGCACGACCACCATGATGTGAGGACGCATAGACTGTCTCTCCGTAAATGAGGGGGGGGCACCCCCTCCCTCAACACTAGTTAGGGTAGGTTAGTTAGCTTCGAAAAGCCTATTGTAAAAATTAATTGTAAATTGTTTTTTTTGTAATATATATTGTATCTCTAATGTAAAATAAAATAGTTAGTTATACCTTTGTATATTACAATTGTGTCGCGTGTCGTTTTTCTTGTGTCTGCCATGAATTCCTTCATAAATGTCTTAAGTCGAAAGGCGGCCCTGAGGACAGGGAGATGAAGATTCCCACCAGAATGCCACCAGGGTGAAGAGATCATCTTGAGAAAAGAAAGCAGCCACACCCAGATCCAACATCTCAGGTATGATTTTCTTCTTACTACACAGACCCTAATGACTGGCCCATCTTCATGTCTTCATGAGACCGCTTTAAGACATTTACTATAACACGTCTGTCGGTCACACCCCAGTGACCGGCTGATCGTGGTATAAATGGTTGCCTTAAGACGCAGGATTGACCCTGGTTAATTACCAGACGGATCTCGTCGCATCTGTGTCGCAGTATAAATGATGCACTATGACCAAGACATATTGTTTCCCAGCATGGAAATAATTTCGACTCTTAAACCCACGGCACAACCAAAAATAATGACCACTAGACGAATCGAATAAAAAAAAAATGGTCCACGGTCTTTAAAAACGGAAAAAACTATTATTTCTGGCAAAATTTTTAAAAAATGGCAGACCAGTACACACGCGCACAAAAAAAAAAAACGCACTCAAAAAGAAAATTCAGAACCTGAACAAAAAATTGTCTTGCACCTACAAAAAAAAAAAAAAAAAAAAAAAACAGTTTACAAAAGATCGATTAAAAAAAAAAAAAGAGTATTGAAAGTAACCCTTCGAAAAAAAAAGTAAGAAATGTGTCCCACACAAAAAAAAAAAAAAAACAGAGATGAGAAAAAAGTGTCTCTAGAATATGCAATATCTCTTTCTCTCTCACGCTTTCTCTCTTTCTGTCTCTCTCCGGATATATATCGATATGTGTGTATATCTATGCATCTTGTTATTACATGAAAGAAAAAGAAAAAAATCCTTCAAACACGAAGCTCGAAAAATAAATTTAAAAAAGAAAAAAAAAGGAAAGAAAATAAAGGATACCTAACATTTTTTATCTGATCTTTATTTCAGGTTTATAAAAATATAGGACTTTTTAAAAAAATTCTTTTGACTTTGCAAGTGTTAGATTCAGATTTGAAAAAAATAGAACTTTTACATTACATTTTATTCCATGAACAGTTGATGTGTTTATTTTTCAGGTTAGGTACCAATTTACGCTGAAACATAAGGGGACTTTTTGATTTGATAATGTTTTTTATTTATTTTTTTTGTCTGTTAAAAAAAGAAAAGAAGGGAAAGAAAAAATATTATCGCTAAAAATTTAGATTACATAATACGAAGTTTTCTTTGTGTGAGCGCCTTACAAAATTGATAAAAACAAGATTTTTTCTATTTTATTTTTTTTTAAACTCGTAGAAATGTTTAATGTCTACCTGTCACTCATTTTTTAAAACAATGGCCGCACATGGGAAAGATAAGCTAAGATGACCTCGTCATGGTGTTTGTGAGGTTGTTAAGGGATGGGTGGTAGAACAACGCTACCTGCCTCTCTCTCTCTCTTCTTCTCTCTATCTCTCTCTCATTCCCTTACCTGTGAGGACGAGAGAGTGACTTTTAAAATCGTCGAAGATTTTTTTTTTGTTATTACGTAATGGTGTTATGAGGGTGGTGGGGTGTGTAATGGCATCGCTCTGCCTCTATCCCCTTCTTTTTCCCCTCATTCTCTTTCTCTACTCTGGCGTTTTAATGATTGTATAGCTAAACCCCCATGGCTGATTGCAGGAGGGCATATAATAACGAATTAACTTGGAGTTTTTTTAAATTTTTCTACCAAGTTTAAAGAAGAAAATATTTATGCTTCGTTAAATTACATTAAATGATGTCTTCAATTGTTTTTTATTAAAAATAAAAAGAGAGACAATTATTCAAACAGAACTTGAAGTACTTTTTTGAAATCTTCGGGTGTTTGGAAAAGCCAACTGTTACATGATTACGTTCATTTTTTGAGAGTTCTCTGAAATGTTCATAGTTTTTCTTAAAGAAAAAATTACGCTATTACATTTCGAATATTCTCTGAATTTTTAATAATTTCTAAGGAAATATTGTTTGACTAACGAAAGAGATTTTCCTGAACTCTAGATGATTTTAAGGAAGAATTATTCGAGCAAATTCTTTAATTGAAGGTTTATTTGAAATTGGACCGTATGATAGGGGTCCCTGAAATATTGACTGAGGAGTATATACGTAAAATTGAATTAATTATTAAGAAAAAAAAAAGATTTCCTCAGTCTAGAAAGATCTCTCTTTAATTGAAACTTTAATTTTTTCGAGCTGTTAACTATACAGAACTGGTCGTTAACTAATGTGACTCCCAGGTGTGGCGGGAGTTTATTAGTTCGAAATAATCCTTGTGAGTGAGTTTAGGAAAAGAATTGCTTTTAAATGATAAAATAATTACTTGGAAAATAAAGTTAATTAACATGAAAAGTTTCTGAATTCGAAATGACCTGGATAATGGTCTAAAAGAAGAAATGATTTTTAAGAATCAATTAAATAACTTTAAATGTACACTGAATTTTAAAAATAATAATTACGAAATGAAAAAGTTTTGGGATGTCTCTGAATCTCATTGTGAAGGGTGAATTGATTCAAAATGAATTTTCTATGATCTTTTCGGAAGATTAGTTTTAATAATGAACCAAATGTTTGGAATAATTTTTGAATTGTATTACGAAAAATGGGTCTATTCGAAGTTTATGACCTTTTGAGAAGATTGGTTTTTATAATAATAAATGAATTACTTTGGAAAGAAGTTAACTAACATAAATTGATTTTACCGATGAACCAAAATACTTGAAATAATTTTTTAAATTTTGGAATTAAATTTTAATGATCTTTTGTAAATCAAGTTTTGAAAAAAAATACACATACTTTTTAAATGTACCCTGAAATTTGGGAAAAAGTTAATTATGAATGTAATAACTGAAATGCGTTTGCATTGTGTAAACAAATTCTAATTGTGACCGAGGTGCTCTGAAATGATTTTTTAAAAGTGTTTTCTTTTTAAGAAAAAAAAAATTGTTAACACCCTATTTCATTGATTTAATGTATACCAGGTTTCTGAATTGTTTATTTTTGGAATTTTTTCCCCCTAATTGAGTATTCTAACTCATGAAGGCTGAGTGCCCTTCTTAATTAATTCTTTATATAATTAATAAATATTCCGTGGTGGATAGTTTTTATTGGTCGCTCGGCGGCAGACTCCTTGCTCTAACAGAATTAATTGGATTAGAACCTCTGAAGACCAAGGTTTTACTAAATCCATATAGGTCGGCGTGATGAGGTCACGTAACCCCGACTTATCTAAAATACATTATACTGGTCGCTGAAGAGAGCGTAAGTCCAGTAACTGAAGTAATAACTTGGAATACATATAGGTCGGCGTGATGAGGTCACGTAACTCCGACTTGGTTAAAATACATTATACTGGTTGCTGAAGGGAGCGTAAATCCAGTTACGAAAATAATGTTATGCAGACTAAATTAAAAAACGTATAGGTCGGCGTGATAAACTCACGTAGAATCCGGCTTAGTGAAATACGTATAGGTCGGCGTGATAAACTCACGTAGAATCCGGCTTAGTGAAATACGTATAGGTCGGCGTGATAAACTCACGTACAATCCGGCTTAGTGAAATACGTATAGGTCGGCGTGATAAACTCACGTAGAATACGGCTTAGTGAAATACGTATAGGTCGGCGTGATAAACTCACGTACAATCCGGCTTAGTGAAATACGTATAGGTCGGCGTGATAAACTCACGTAGAATCCGGCTTAGTGAAATACGTATAGGTCGGCGTGATGAACTCACGTAAAATCCGGCTTTGTTAAAAAATATTATACTGGTTGCTTAAGAAAGTGTAAATCCAGTAACTGAAATCATGAGGTCATTGCCTCGATGGAGGGCGAGGATGATTACCCTCTCTGGTATTTGAAGCAGTATACCAGTCTACCAGGAGCCTGGTGGAAAAAATAACTTGCTTCACTGAGTTCCTGATGGAACGTAGAGCATGGGGACATTGATTGCTGACGGCCGGTTGACGCACCATTCACGGAAAATTAGGGACTTCTGAAATTTATGAATACTCATAAATTTCGGATAGCATAGGGAGGGATGTGGCACTATTTCCTTGTGCCACTGTTTCTAACACACTCTGCAGCATGGGCGGGTGGTAAATTGTCCATGAGCGTAGAGATACAAAGAAACCCCTTCCCATAATCCCCTTGCTATCTTTCTGTCTCTTTCCTGCACGACCACCATGATGTGAGGACGCATAGACTGTCTCTCCGTAAATGAGGGGGGGGCACCCCCTCCCTCAACACTAGTTAGGGTAGGTTAGTTAGCTTCGAAAAGCCTATTGTAAAAATTAATTGTAAATTGTTTTTTTTGTAATATATATTGTATCTCTAATGTAAAATAAAATAGTTAGTTATACCTTTGTATATTACAATTGTGTCGCGTGTCGTTTTTCTTGTGTCTGCCATGAATTCCTTCATAAATGTCTTAAGTCGAAAGGCGGCCCTTAGGACAGGGAGATGAAGATTCCCACCAGAATGCCACCAGGGTGAAGAGATCATCTTGAGAAAAGAAAGCAGCCACACCCAGATCCAACATCTCAGGTATGATTTTCTTCTTACTACACAGACCCTAATGACTGGCCCATCTTCATGTCTTCATGAGACCGCTTTAAGACATTTACTATAACACGTCTGTCGGTCACACCCCAGTGACCGGCTGATCGTGGTATAGATATATATATACACATATAGATATATATATATATATACATATATAGATATATATATACATATATAGATATATATATACATATATAGATATATATATACATATATAGATATATAGATATATATATATACATATATATACATATATAAATACATATATATACATATATATACATACATATATATATACATATATATATATACATATATATAGATATATATATATATATATATATATATATATATATACATATATAGATATATATATACATATATAGATATATATATACATATATAGATATATATATATATATAGATATATAGATATATAAATATATACATATATAGATATATAGATATATATACATATATAGATATATATATATATATATATACATATATAGATATATATATATATATACATATATAGATATATATATACATATATAGATATATATATATACATATATAGATATATATATATACATATATAGATATATATATATATATACATATATAGATATATATATATACATATATAGATATATATATACATATATATATATATACATATATATATATACATATATATATATATACATACATATATACATGTATAGATATATATATACATACATATATATCCATAAATATATACATACACATATATACATATATATACATACATATATATACATATAGATATATATATACATATAGATATATATATACATATATAGATATATATATATACATATATAGATATATATATGTACATATATAGATATATATATGTACATATATAGATATATATATGTACATATATAGATATATATATACATACATAGATATATATATACATACATATATATACATAAATATATACATACATATATATACATAAATATATACATACATATATATACATACATATATATACATACATATATATACACATGTATATATACATATATATACATACATAAATATATACATATATATACACATATATATATACACATATATATACATATATGTATATATACATACATATATATACACAAATATACACACATATATATACACAAATATACACACATATATACATATATATACATATATATACACACATATATACACATATATATACATATATATATATATACATATAATAATATTCATATATATATACATATATATATACGTACATATATACATTTATATATATACATACATTTATATATATACATACATATATATATATGTATACATACATATATATATGCATACATATATCTATGCATAAATATATACATGATGATTGCAATATCTTTTCAGACGAGTGCCAGTCCCTCAGACATTTAAATGAGCTCAAATGCCCGAGGGAGTATCTAGGCAAATATTATGTTAGAGAGTCTTAGCTTTGTACGACAGCTAACTAACTCTCTCGGTTCAAAATGTTGAGATGAAGCAACAACCAAGACCAAGATAGCCAGCAACACATAAAACTGCAGACCAGTTTAATGCGGGTACTGGTCTTCCGCCTTTGTTGTACATATATATATACATACATATATGCATACATACATATACATTTATATGTACACATACACACATATATTGAAATTGAATTAAAATCATCATTTCATACGCTGAAGAGCCATAGCAAACATCTATATGAGTACTTAAACCATAGTTCCTGA